>NC_052329.1:28713841-28726341 GCF_016432855.1 Salvelinus namaycush
GCAGTTTCAATCTGTGTGGTAGTGTTATTGGGTCAGCAAAGAGGACGGACTCACTAGGATGAGTTTCCCAGGCGTGAGCGCTGACCTCACACATAAACACACAAGTCAGTATGTCCACTGTGAATGTGTGTGAGTGTGTTCTTAAACTTTATGGTGCTTAGTTACTTGAAAACACTATTTTGCAGTACAAAGATCTTAGGGGAAACCATCATTTTTTTATCAGCCTTCATCTCAAGTTGTTGTCCTATGGACTGACAAGAGACCCTGAGTATCTACAGTTTCCCCATAAATAACCCTTCAGATATTTTATGTCAAAACAGTGTGTGCGTGTATGTGCATGTGTGTGTGTGTGTTTTTGCACCCTCTCCGTGTCTGCTATCTGAGGCGTGAGACCTGCTGGTTTATGCAGCGGTGCATTCCTCTCCTGATAAGGGACTTGACCTCGGAACCCTGGTACAGTTCAAACACAGGTCACAGTCAGGCTGGCCCTGTTACTCTGAACAGCGCAGCAGGAGTTCGGCAGGAGAGAGGGAGGAGGAGCGAGAGAAGGTGAGAGAGATGAGTGGAGGGGTGTTGAAGGGGCTGTTTGGTAGAGTGGATTTGGCCAGGACAATAACCCTGAGAGTCACATGTGAGCTGGTGTGTGTGTGCGTGTTTGACCTGAGAATACAATGAGAGCACGCCTCAACACGAAGCTACAGGAATCTGAGAGCAAAGACTTAAAAGGGCAACACTGCCTCCTCAGAGAGACTGACAGCATGACCAAGAATGAACCCATAGTGAGTTAGAGAGCTCTGCAGTATGAGAACCAATACCACTATCACAGCATTACATCACATACTAAGACCACATTACACCCCACATAACCTACGCATTACAGTGTCTCCACTACGTCCACATTATGTCATCCACAATCCTCACATTACGTCCCACACCAACACCATATCAGTGTCCCAGCACACTGGTGCCTTGCACACAGAGCCATTGACTGTAGAGTTTGTGTGTGGACGGGGTCACACCAAATCTACAAGTCAAACTCACAAACACAGGAAGGAAACCGTTTCCGTTAGCAACATGTTCCGCCCTTGACATTATCCTGAGGAAAGAGACCCTTCTGTTCACTGTTTATAACAGTGCCAATACACTGGTAAAACATGCAGTACCTAAATACCAGAATGATAGATAACCAGAAGCAACATTACTTCCATGTCCTTTACCTCTTTGAGTTTGTAGTCATCAGTGAGGTAGAGGGCAGAGGCTGGACAGATGACATCATCCATTCCAGCACAGTCTGTGTTATCCAGTGCTTCCTTCATCTTTCCCTCCCTCCCTCCCTCTGTCTCTCTCACTCTCCTCTCTCTCTCCCCCCCTCTACCACACACCCAGTTAGTGGGTCAGTATGAGCCGGTTCACATGAAACCTAGCCTCACTCAGAACCAAAGCTAACCCTGCCACACAGAGAGGAGAGAACAGTTATCACAGCTATGCTTCTCTCTCTCTCTCTCTCTCTCTCTCTCTCTCTCTCTCTCTCTCTCTCAATCTACCTCTTCTCAGGGCTTCCAGAGTACAATGGACAGCAGTAAAACCCCTTTAGACCCTCCCTTCAATCCTCTGGGCAGGGCGGTCAGAGAGAGAGAGAGGGAGAGAGAGAGAGAGAGAGAGAGAGGGAGGGAGAGAGAGAGAGAGAGGGTGGTCAGAGAGAGAGGGAGGGAGAGAGAGAGGGAGGGAGAGGGAGAGCGAGCGAGATGGAGGGAGAGAGAGAGGGTTGGCAGAGAGAGAGGGAGGGAGAGAGAGCGAGAGAGGCAGCGAGAGAGAGAGAGAGAGAGAGAGGGAGGGAGGGAGAGAGAGAGAGAGGGGAGAGAGAGAGGGAGGGAGAGAGGGCAGTCAGAGAGAGAGAGGGAGAGAGAGAGAGAGGGAGGGAGAGAGAGAGGGAGAGAGAGAGGGAGGGAGAGAGAGAGAGGGAGGGAGAGAGTGCAGTCAGAGAGAGAGAGGGAGAGAGGCAGGGAGAGAGAGAGAGAGAGAGAGGGAGGGAGAGAGAGCGAGAGAGAGGGAGGGAGAGAGAGAGGGAGAGAGGCAGGGAGAGAGAGAGAGAGAGAGGGCACACACTGGTGTTTTTCCCGCTCTCACACCCTAATGTGTGGACAGCTGCTGATCCTGGGACAGTTTGGAAAGCGACACCTCAGTGTTGGTGTGTGTGAGTGACTGAGTGAGTGAGTGAGTGTGTGTGAGGGAATGAGTGTGTGTGAGTGAGCGCATATGAGTAGTGAGGCCTACATATTTGAGTTGGCATGAAAGTGTATGTTTTTGGGTCTGTGTGTATGACTGACAAGGAGACTGAGGCCAGAGGGAGTTGTGTTCCCTCACAGTCAAGGTAAAAACAGAGCAGACCCTGATCCAAAACCCCTCAAATAAAGCCAGTAGAAGAAATACAACACACACAAACCCCAAGTGTACAGGATCTGTGCACACTCTGTTTGTGTGTGTGTTTGTGTGTGTGTCAGGGTTGGGGTAAATTCAGGAAGTACACAGAACTTCCAATTCCAATTTTCTTTAATGGAAAATATGGAATTGGAATTTGGTTTACTTTCTGAATTGACTGGATTTGAAATAGAATTGACCCCAACCCTGGTGTGTGTGTGTGTGCACAGCCCACATTTCCTCTCACAAACCTCACACACAAAGGAAGGAACTTCCCCTAAATGATTCCCCACCCTCATACGGACCTCTCTCTCTCCCAGGTGCTGACCTCTCACAAACCTCACACACAAAGGAAGGAACTTCCCCTAAATGATTCCCCACCCTCATACGGACCTCTCTCTCTCCCAGGTGCTGACTGACCTTCTTTTATCCATTAAGTCCCAGTAAAGGGAGGGATAGAGGGATGGATGGATGGAGGGATGGAGGGATGGAGGGAGGGAGGGATGGATGGATAGAGGGATGGATGGAGGGATGGAGGGAGGGATGGAGGGAGGGATGGAGGGAGGGAGGGATAGAGGGATGGATGGAGGGAGGGATAGAGGGATGGAAGGAGGGATAACAGTTATATAAAAAGCTAATTAATGTTGCGTTCCAGACCATGGAGATATTTGTCAGGTTAAAAACCCATATATAACACTAGCTGAATGTCATTCTTCAATTTGTTACATTTTCAATCTCATCTCTCCACAGTGTGTAATGATCTCATCTTACTGAGACTCACACATCTGTCAGAGCAGAATAGACTACCTTCAATTTACTCACTCAGAGTATCAGGACAAACAGCAGGATAACTACTAAAACTAGCAGGAACACTAGAAAAACATGACAAAGTGCCATAGAATGACGATAGAGAAAGGCTGGAGGAGGAAAAGAGAGGTGATGAGAAAGGGAGCGAGGGAGGATGAATATAAATTGATACTGATGGATATGAGTCACAACATCTCATCTGCTGCACACACACACACACACACACACACACACACACACACACACACACACACACACACACACACACACACACACACACACACACACACACACACACACACACACGCACACATTCAGGCACGCATGCACGCACACACACACACACAATAGGGGACAATAAGGGATTCAAAATTGCAACATGAAACAATTTGAATTCCCTTTGAAGAACTGTGTGATGTACACCAGTGGAATAATGTATCAGCATGATAGCATGCATTATAACACACACACACACACACACACACACACACACACACACACACACACACACACACACACACACACACACACACACACACACACACACACACACACACACACACACACACACACACACACACACAACAATCAAACAACAATCAAACAACAATCAAACACACACACGGAAGCAAAGTAATTTTGTGCACACAAGCACACAGATACGTTCACACACACGCACGCAAACAGAAACCCACAGGAACACAAGGCTGGATAACAGGATATGGAGTGAGTCTGATTCAGTGCTGATCCCAGGGGATTATGGGTAAAGCAGAATGACTTATCTGGCCATCTCCTATATCCGCCTACACTGGGACCTGGACAATACAACACACACACACAGTCACATGCAGACAAACACACTCCCAGTAGTGCTGAGGACTGTATATTGGTAAACACTGAACCCTTCTGAACCCTCCACATCATGAACTGAGAACTCCTAGGTTCTGTGATCCATTAGTGAGGCTGACCTCATACTAGTGGTGATAGCACCTCATCGCTGACTCAAAGAGGGGGAGGAGGTAGAGGGGGAGGGAGGTAGAGGGGGAGGGAGGGACAGGGGGAGGAAGACAAAGGTAACACAGGGACGATCGTGACTAGAAAGGATAAACACACAGATTATTCTCCCATTACGTCAGTCTCAGCTCAAGGTCAAAGCATTCTCTCTCCTCCAGGACAGCATAGATAGAGCAACAGAATGAATAGAAGAAGACATTAAAGAACATAGACACATCTAGTGAATGGCTGACAACCCACAGAGAGATACAAGGCCAGGTCTTACTCTAAAAGTTACTATTTCTGCTGTTGACAATGTTTCAATTGTGAGGGCAGCTGAGCTAGAGAGGAAGAGAGAGAGAGAAAGAGAAGTGCATTGTTCCAGTAGAATAGAGGGGGCTGTGGGAGAGAAGGCTCCTGGCACCTCCAGTAGGCCTGGGATCCAAGTTCACAGCCATACAGGAGACGGGTAACGTGTGTGTGTGTGAGACTTTATTGGCCCACATTTCCAAGTGAATTTAAAGTTTGACCACAACAAGAAAGACTCTGATCTGTTTTTATTTTGGGACAGGGAGAAAAGAATGCTGCTGTCATAGCAACCCAGTGCATTTCTCCATGGCAATGGCCTGTGCTCCAAACAAATTGGGTTGGAAAATGAGCAGGGGCCCAGTGGGAAGTCTGTTAACAAACATCCCTCTTGTGTGTGACTGTGTGAGAGTAACTGCATCGTTCTCTTTCTAGTCTGAGACACAGTATCTTCCCCATCATAGACAATCTACTATCAGTGTAGTGAGATTCAGTAGCGCTATATCTCCTCATCATTACTAATTCATCAGCCATCAGCCCACACAGTGGAACACACACCGCAGACAACGTTTCATATGATCAACTGCTCTACAGTATACTATACGTTGCTCTTTCTCTCTCTCTCTCACTCTCTCTCTCACAAACACATGCACACACACACACACACACACACACACACACACACACACACACACACACACACACACACACACACACACACACACACACACACACACACACACACACACACACACACACACACACACACACACACACACACACACCCTGCAGTCAGGACTGAGATGATCTGAATCAATCAAAGAGCTCTCTGATCGCACACACACACGCAGAGACAGTGCTGTTACCCAGGGAGCTGGCCCAGTAGATTGGGTAACCGGAGCTCCAGGGCACTTGGCTCCGGTCGTGAGGCCCAGGACGGCACCCTGACGCTGGGGTGATACATCTCCCCATCACCCCTGCCCTGGAGCTACTGCTGGGAGAAACATGGTCTCACAGCGAGCCTGATCCACCCAGCTCACTGGGGCGTTTCACACACACACACACAATAATTAAGGCCAAGGGACTTATTATTATTATTATTGAGTATCCGTGTGTGTGCGTGTATGTGTGTGTGAAGAAGGGAGTTGCATGGGGTATGGAGGCTGCAGATGCGGTATCTCCATTCCCCCATTACTGCTTTGACCTGACAGATATGTAATCGATGACACTTATTGGCTAACCGTGGGTCAAACAGTAACTTCATTGGTTACCTGCAGATCAGTGTGTGATCCTATTGGCTAATGGCCCCTGACATTGTAAAGGAACTTCCTCCTTGTACAGTGAGATAAATCCAGAACAAAACCAGACATAAAAAACATTGCAGGGGAGCACAACAATCGCCCCAGACAAAGAACCACAGGACACATGCCGCTATTGCGCTCCTCCCCCTCTCCAAAACACAAACCAACGACAGCCAAAACAGAAGGAAATGAAAGAATGGGAAGAATAAATGATTGCCCCTGAGAACCACACCTTAGACACCACCACCACCAACCAAACAGAGACAGACACAAGAGAAGAGACAACCACTCCCTGTCCCCTCTGTCTCTACCCCTCTTTTCTTCCTTCCTCTCCTATGTCCTCTTCCCACTTTCTCTCATCTACCCTCTCACGCCATCTCCCTTTTCCCCTTCTCCACCCTCTCCTCCTCTCTGTCTCTCTCCAGTGTGTGTGTGGTGGGGCTAGTGAGAGGGGTGCTGGCAGTTGCCTGGTAACCAGTCTAATTGAGGGGTCTCTAGAGAGTTAGTGTTATCAGAGCTTGGGCCCCCTGTTCTGTTCCAGACTGCCTTCTCTTTCTATTCTAGCACTCATTCGCTCTTTCTCTCTAACAGTTCCTCTATCCCTCTCTTCCTCTGTCCGTATATTTTTTATTGAACTTTTATTTAATCACGGGAGCCCAATTGAGACCAGAGCCTCATTCTAAATGGTTCCCTGAGAAACAATTTACAAATCAACACGATAATTCAATAAAACAGAACCACACAAAGGACTAGATATAGCAGTTACAGATACACTACAGTTCAACAACACCTATCAATTACTACTATCAACCAAAAGACTTGTAAAGCTCAGTGAATTCCTCCCTCATCAGCGTTCTACACGGCCCTGTTGGCACCACGGAGTCAAGAGGGCGGCGCTAAAACTAAAGGCTGATTTACAAAGGTCAGTAGAGACACGAGGGACCTCGAGAGTTAACCAACCCTGTTATTGGGTTTGGTGCTTCGTATTTTGATACTTTAGTGGAGAAGTGAGATATGTTGGGATATGAAGCTTGTGCAGCAGAGCTTTGTAAACAAAAAAGGAGAAATCTACGGGAATTTATAGCGGTCCAGCCAACCTGCTGTTAAAGGATGCATTGATGAGTATTAAACCTGTCACCTATGATAAAGCAAAGCGCGATATGGAACACTGCATCCAAGGGTTTTAGAGTTTTAGAGTGGTTGCTGCATTCTGATAAATGTGTCACCTGTACAACCTGCTTCCTGTTGTTGGATAGACAGTATCTCTCCTTTCCATCCCTCTTTCTTTCTGTCTCACCATTAGTCCTCTTGATATACAGCACCTCTCTTTCTCTCTCGGCCAGTCTCTCTCTCTTTTTCTGCTCTCCATCGCTCTTTATTTCTGTTTTTATCCGTTTTTTAATCGTGTGGCACTCTCATCTCTCGTTTTTAATCTTGCTCTCTGCCTATTCCTCCTATTCTGTTTCTTGTTCATGTTTTTCTGTTTTTACTCTGCAGTCCCTCTGGCTTCTCTTGTCTCTGTTCCCCCTCTGTCCCCTCCATTTCTTCATCTATCTTCTTTTTCCAAATAAACATGGCGTACTTACTGAGGAAATCCTTATCCCATTATACAACACGCGCGCACGCGCGCACACACACACACACACACACACACACACACACACACACACACACACACACACACACACACACACACACACACACACACACACACACACACACACACCCCTGTGATGTGAGCCACATGGGGGATTAACAATGCATAACAGATAAATATGCCATGTTAGAAGCAGTGCATCTGTTCACTGCTCTAAGGATAAACCCCCCATAAAACCCCCATAGGCAACTCAACTGACTGTGGATCAGCTCTTAGCTCAGTGTGTAACATCATGTAATGATCAATAGAGCAGATCAGAGCAGCTGTGGATAGGCCTTCACTGGCCAGTATGGTTCCTTACAATACCAGGGACAATCAGAGGAGAGGAGAGGTCCACACACACACACACACACACACACACACACACACACACACACACACACACACACACACACACACACACACACACACACACACACACACACACACACACACACACACACACACACACACACACACACACACACACACAGCTCTTCATCTATACTCTCTTCCTCCTCCCTCTCTACTCCTTCCTCTCCTTCTCTGAATATCTTTCTCTTCTAAAACTATCTTGTTTTTAACCACCACCTCATTCCTTTCTCCACCTCCTCTATTCTTCCTCCCTCACATTCTCCTCTTTTTCAAATCCTCCTCTTCCTCCCTTTTCCTCTCCCTTCATCCAAGACCCACCTTCTCCCCCTCTACTCCTCCTGTTTCCTCTCCTTCATTGCTGCACCCCTCTCCACTCCTTCATCATCTCCATTTGATTTTTACATCTACGTCCTTTCCTCCTCCTCCTCCTCCTCCTCCTCCTCCTCCTCCTCCTCCTCCTCCCCCTCCTCCTCCTCCCCTCTCCCCTGCATTACAACAGCCATGTTGTCTGTATTCTTGCTATGAGGAGAGTAAAGCTCTGTGATGTACTGCACTACTACGCTGCACTCGTCTAATCATTCCTCCTATTCCTCATTAAGTAAAGCGGGACACTTCTGTCGCAGTCTGGAGGTGCCATTTCCAACCCACCCACCCACGCACTCTCACATCACACACACACACACACACACTCTCACATCACACACACACACACACACACACACACACACACACACACACACACACACACACACACACACACACACACACACACACACACACACACACACACACACACACACACACACACACACACACACACACACACACACACACACACACACACACACTTTTACATCTACTGGCTGTTTTGCGCTACAGTGTGCAATAAACACATTGCATCTCAAGGATATACTCAATAAAACACATGACAATAAACACTTAAATATGTTATGCACACACACACACACAGACAGACAGACAGACAGACAGACAGACAGACAGACAGACAGACAGACAGACAGACAGACAGACAGACAGACAGACAGACAGACAGACAGACAGACAGACAGACAGAAACAGCTCACCCTTCCCAGACATCTATTGATCAGGCTCAGCCCAGGGGAAAGGGGGGAGGAGGGACATTATTCCCTGAAGTTAAATGTGCGCTTAGCAACCGCCCTAGTCATCCAATTCCCAGACCCATCCCATCATACAAACAACAAACCCCACTGGGATGTGCCTGACAGCCATGACAAACAAACCCCTGCAAGATACGAAAATCACTAATGACAGTCAGTCAGTATTACATGATGGAAACCTTTGGGAATGCACACATGCATACCAGTCCTACTGCAGTATCTTCTCCCCTGGAGGGGCAAGCTCAACCCCAGAGCAGCGAAGCTCTGACCTGCCTGCTCCACAACAGCTAACATGACATATCCTCTACTATACTAACAGCTTTCTGTCTACCCTCAGCGCTAGTCCCAGCTAACCTTAGTCAGTGTCCTGTCTTACCTGGTGAGAACAGTTTTCCTGGTGAACCATCCTTCACAGCATCCTAGACAGGTGCAGGCTGGCTGCGCCTCGGGAATCACAACGGGAATGGGATGGGGTGAGGATTACCAAAACTGCTGCAGTTTTCTGGCGAGGAGAGGGGGGAGAGATCCAGCCCAGTCCCAATCCGGACAGAGAGACCAGAGAGAGAGAGATTGACTGTATGTCTGTGTTCTGGTCTCACTCTCTACTGATCCTGCTGCTACTGATATAGCTGCTCCTCTCCTCTGTAGTGTCCTCTCTCTCGTTTTCTCTCTTTCACTCTGTCTGTCTGTCTGAGAGAAGGGTAGTATCTGATCACTTCTTTTCCAAAAGAGAGGGAAAGGTAGGGTGGGAGAGAACTAAAAAAAGGGAGGGGAGTGAGAAAGAGGAGGAGAAACAGAAAGCGAGAGTGAATCTGTGGCCGTCTCTCCCCCTGCCGGAACGGGGGAGGGGCAGAGTGACTCATTACAGACACAGTCAGCCAATGGGGTGGTAGAACAGGGAGGGCGGAGACAGGGGGGCGGGCTGCGGGATCAGAGGGGGAGGTGGCCTTCCACTGGTGGAAACGTCCCATAGAGAGAGAGAAAAAAAGGGGGAGGAGGGGGAGAGAAAAGAAGAAAGAGGGAAGAGGAAGGGGGAGAGGGGAGGAAGAGAAGTGACTCCCATACCAAAAACCTTTCATCTCAATCTCTAAATCTTCTCTAAGTGCTATGACACTATCTTAATACTGTTATCTATGACCTAATTACAGTATTTTGGGGATATCAAAAGTCTGCATGGTGCCTTTAAAAACAGAAAACTGTTTGAATGTATAGCTAATGGCAAACAGCACATCATATTCATATTCACAGGTTTTCACTACTTGTGAATAGTTGACTATTTCCTCAGCGTTGGTGTGTATGACTATAACAGGATATATGTGTCTGTTTGAGCGTAGCTCCTTTCCTCTCTGTCCCTCTCCGTCCCTCTCCCTCTTCCGGTCCCCCTGTGGTACAGGATTATAATCTGTCTGGGACAGATGGCCTCTCCATAATCCACCAGCAGGGAAGGCCACCCTGGATGAACTCTTCTCTCTCTACCGTTCCCTCTATCCCTCCAAAATTACACAACAATAGCGAGGCTATATACAGGGGGTACCGGTACTGAGTCAATGTGGGGGGGTACAGGTTAGTCGAGATAATTTGTACATGTAGGTAGTGGTAAAGTGACTATGCATAGATAATAAACAGCGAGTAGCAGCAGTCAATGTAAGTAGTCTGGGTGGCCATTTGATTAATTGTTCAGCAGTCTGTTAACTTCTTTGGTATAGGGGGCAGCATTTTCACTTTTGGATGAATTTCGTGCCCATAGTGAACTGCCTCCTACTCGGTCCCACATGCTAATATATGCATATTATTATTACTATTGGATAGAAAACACTGAAGTTTCTAAAACTGTTTGAATGATGTCTGTGAGTATAACAGAACTCATATGGCAGGCAAAAACCTGAGAAAAAATCCAAACAGGAAGTGAAAATTCTGAGAGTGGTCGTTGTTAAAGTCATCGCCTATTCAGTTCCCTGTAATATATGGATCTGTTTGCACTTCATATGCCTTCCACTAGATGTCAACAGTCAGTAGAACGTGGAATGAAGCTTATGCTGTGTTGTGGGACCGGATGGGAGGGGAATGAGTCAGTGGTCTGGCAGATTGCCAGTTCTTGGTCACGCGCTTTCCTCATTATATCGTCTTGTGTTCCATTACTTATAGAGACTGAAAATAATTCTCCGGTTGGAACCTTATTGGATATAAATGATAACAACATCCTGAAGATTGATTCTCTACTAAGTTTGACCAGTTTATTCGACCTGGAATATAACTTTTTGAAGTTTTCGTCCGACGTTTGCCTGCATCTGTGCGAGCGTTTGGACACGTGCACTACACATGCTAGCAAAATTAGCTAATTGGACATAAGTAATGGACATTATCGAACAAAACAACGATTTATTGTGGAACTAGGATTCCTGGCACTGCATTCTGATGAAGATAATCAAAGGTAAGGGAATATTTATGATGTAATTTCGTATTTCTGTTGACTCCAACATGGCGGAGAAATGTTGTTACTATCTGAGCGCGTCTCAGATTATTGCATGGTGTGCTTTTTACGTAATAAAAAATCAAAAATCTGACACAGCGGTTGCATTAGGAACAAGTGTATCTTTAATTATATGTAAAACATGTATCTTTCATCAAAGTTTATGATGAGTATTTCTGTTATTTGACATGGCTCTCTGTAATTACTCCGGATATTTTGGAGGCATTTCTGAACATGGCGCCTACTCACTCTTCTCTGAATCCTCACAAGGCCCCCCCGACCTTCTCCCTCTGTATCTCCACATTTTCTTCACGCAAATGACAGGGATTTGTGCCTGGTCTCCGGAAAGCAGTATATCCTTCGCATCGGACTCATTTAAGAAAAACTCTTCATCCAGTCCGAGGTGAGTAATCGCTGCTCTGATGTCCAGAAGCTTTTTTTGGTCATAAGAGACGGTAACAGCAACTTTATGTACAAAATAAGTTACAAACAATGCGAAAAAACAAACAAAATAGCCATTATCGTCACCACTTTCATCACCATTATCTTCGCCACTATCTTGCAGAGTATTCAACAAATCTTCTAGATCAAAGTATATTGTTTTGTATTGGTAGTCCATGATGAAACGATAGCTTAGCTACTGTGCAGAAGGACAGAACACTCCATCCATCAATCTCTCTCTCCCTCCATCCAATGATCTCTCTCTCCCTCTCTCCATCCTCTCTCCGGTCAAAGATAGACAGATGTCTCCCACACCGTATGCCCTCGCTGGTATGTGATTGAGAGATCGCTCTTTCTGTCTGTTATTGATCTCTGTTGGGTAATGGTGCCATTTCCCGATAAGCCCAGTCCAGGGTTTAATAACCTGGAAGTAGATCGATGTTGTTCCTGGTCTGATCTGAGTGGCCAGGCTCTGGTTCGTTGACTATGGTCTGGAAGTGTCAACAGGGTTAAATGTGGCCCACTGGGCTTACAGTAGAAGGTCCAATAAGACAGAATAGAGAGGAACACTACATACTACAGCTGCATTGAGGAAGGATCCAGTGTTTCAGTAG